>NC_140974.1:12533563-12561063 GCF_056783735.1 Eptatretus burgeri
ACGTTGAGCTTGATGACCGATGTACCAGCATGTTAAAGATTCCTTGGTGTCTTTCACAAAGAGGAGGCGAGTTATTGCTAGCACCCTGAACAAACTCCAAATTCCTGCCACCTTCAGTCAAATGCAGGCCTGGCCAGCTGATTTGTAAAAGGCTTGGGACAAAAATGTTCTCCGGCATACCCCACACTAAGTTGCGAATAATTAGAGCTGTTGAAGTAGGAGTAAAATTCTGTATGCAGCCTGTGGCTGCTGGTTGCATCTGCTGGGAGAATGGCTGTTACACTGATGCAGTATCCCCTGTTCACAGTAAGCTGGTACTCATTTTGCCAACATCTGGTTTTATCTCACAGCATGGCAGGGGCTTGAACTCAAGACTTTATATCTTAAGACAGTCACCTTAACTGTAAAGCCAACACAGTAATGGTAGTGGCAGTAGTATTAGTATTAGTATGATAAATGATCACGTTTTTTTTTGGTCCTTCCAAAAACTCACTATCCACAGGTTAACACCAGAAACATTCCCTCTTCCTCACATCATGTGGTGCCCCTATGTGGCTGTTGTGCAAAGAAAAGAAAACTGGCTTTTAAAAGCGATTAGTTTTGTTCGTCACAATGATGAAAGATTGTATGTTTCATAATTGCTCAAGAATGGTTTAAATATTTCAGTTCATTTTGTCAACGATAAGTCATGACAACTGCATTTAAAAGTTTACTGAAAAGATGTAGATTGAGACAGAAAGAGACAAGCAGAGTCAAAATCAATCATAATTCTCCATACAAAACCCTGGTCCATGTTATACCCATAGACCAAAGCCCAGCTTCAGGGAACGGGTCCGTCTAGCCAGTCCAGGAGTTCGTTTGACTTCACAACGACTTTCAACGACCTCCGTGAGCCGTTCACCGAGTGCCGACACTGCACTGGATACCAGTCCTACTCGGGTCTACAAGAGCTGGAGTTTTAATGATTGCTCTCTCTTCCGCCCTTCTCTACGTCTTCGCAGCAACAGCAGTAGACAGTTCTCCGCAGAAGGTCTTGGGATTAGTTTCATTGTTTTTCTCCCTTTCACACTCTCTCTCTCTCTTTCCACAGTTCCCTTTGAGGGCCATCTATTGATTACATGTGTGCTGGTGGCAGGTTGAGGGTCGGGATGAGAGGGTGATAGGAGAAGGGTGGGTCGAAAAATTTAAATGAAGAAAATGCAGAATTATCGCAGAGAAGGGAGTGTGTGAGGAGTCGGGGTGAAGGGAGGGATGTTTATGGAATGGGATTAAAGTGAGGGGAGGGTTTACTTGTTGCGGGTTGTAAAGGGGGTGGCGGGGGGGGGGAGGGATGAGGTTTACAAAAATTCTGCTATATTTGTGCATGTAGCATATATGGCTCCTTCTGCAATATTTTTGATTCAAAGACTTGTCTTGCTGTCTTTTCTGTTCTTTCTCAATTCCTGTTGTGTTATGCCTGCCAGGAGGATACACCAATTTGGCAGTTGATGATAATTCAGAACTGCGGAATTGCCATTGCCAAATATCCGTCGCAGACCTCACTCCTGCCATGAAGATGGTCATCAGAGCGTTGAGGTGAGGTTCCAATATCGAGAAGCTCTCTAATAAGGAAAGAAAAAGGAAATGGATGCCTAGAAGAGGTCATTGAGCATGTGATATAAACATCATGTTCACATTCACCCCTTAAAAGAAATCTGTACGTAGCTACACCACGAGCTCAAAGCAGTATTGCTTTTTGTTCCAGTTGATGTGAGATATTTAATATCCACATCATTGCAGATAAGACAGTTGGTTTAACTCACTGTCTAAGTATGGTATGGTCCATCATAAAGCATCCACTGCTGACACTGCTGTGTATCAGCAATTCTCCCTGTTTTGC
Organism: Eptatretus burgeri; assembly: GCF_056783735.1. Taxonomy (NCBI): domain Eukaryota; kingdom Metazoa; phylum Chordata; class Myxini; order Myxiniformes; family Myxinidae; genus Eptatretus; species Eptatretus burgeri. The sequence continues at coordinate 12,535,443 of NC_140974.1, forward strand.
TGACAGTGATGGAAGTCAGAACCAGATAGCTCAAAGGCTTGTAATTACAAACTGAAATGTGGTCCATGCACTGTACAGTATATGGTGCACCCAATATTGATCTCCCTGAAAGTCATTTAATGCCCACTTGATCATCTCAGTCCTTAACCAATAATGAAGCAGGCATGGCCATAGCTTTTCGAGACATTTGGGTCAACATGCCCCATTATAGGAAGTGAATCCGTTAACTCATGGCAATTCATGAACCGATCAGTGTTACAAGGACGAAGTGTGATCGTATTCAGATGCTCAGTAAAGGGGTCTCTCAATTGAGAACATGGTATATGATAGAATTCCCCTGTTACTAATATTTTCATATCAGTTTTCATTTACAAACAGTTGGCATTTCTAGAAATGGGAGGGTATAGACAAAGAGAATAATAGAAGTTGGATCCCAGAATGTTTTCCAATTGCACCATTTATGATCACTTATTTCCCCAACAACATCCTAGGACCATGCGGTTCCTCGTTGCTCGGCGGAAGTTCCGAGAGGCCTTAAGTCCCTATGATGTAAAAGATGTCATCGAGCAGTATTCTGCTGGACACCTCGAGATGCTTAGCCGAATCAAGAATCTTCAACTCAGGTACAAAATCTAGAAATCTGATAGACCACATGGGTCTATGTCAATGGCAAATGACTGAGATAGCTACATTTTAAATACAGAATGAGAAATGTGTCTGAAATATAAATTTCTGAATATATTTTCCGATGTCCCCTTCCCTCCCATCGTTCCACCTTTTTTAATCCATAATCCATTGATGTAGGTTGAGGAGGGAATATTCATAAGAATAGAGGTGACAAAAACTAGGGAAAGATTTTGATCTTTGGGATTGACCTCGTGTCAAACGTTTGCTGTTGGCACATATTTTCCACGATGGAATTGCTCATTTTTGAGCTTCATCCCAATATGTACCCTATTTCAATCACAACCACAACAACATTTTTCCAGTTGTTCTTGATGGAGATGTGATCATGCCTTTCCTGGGTATGTATGCACCTCGTTCATTCAAATGCTGTTTCTTTACAGACTAAAGGGTGAAATGTTATCGTTCATAATTTGGAGATTACGTTTTGGCCGCCATTACCTAAATTAGAGACACCTGAATACAGTACAATTTCTATAAAATCGACTTTTCTTGCTTGATGCAAGCTCCACCACTGTCCTCACCAAGATGGGGGCAGAGCTTGAGTAAATACTGGGCAAACGTGCATGTGCGGTCCAAGTTCCGCCCCTCTTTTCAGGAAGACGATGTGGACTGTCGAGGATCACGTGAGCTTTTTTAATATCTTGATGCCAGTATTATGGATATGTTGGAATACTCCACCCTCCCTCCCCACACCCCCATATAAAAGCCACATTCCCTTGCTATAACTGCACATGGTACAGCCCATACTACGTTTTGTATTCCACTGGACGCTGATAGGCCAGATCTGCATCCGGACCTGAACCAAAGTCAAATCGACTTGTTCTTCATCACTTACTGAACTCATCCACCAACTTTTGTCATAATCCATCCACAACCTTTTGAAATATCGTTCTATATATTGCTTTTGGCCCCATCTCTCAATGGTGAAAAATCACTTTAAAATTTTTAATTCAAGTATCTGGATCTGGATCCGGATCTGGATCTTCACCAAAATTAAATTAATTCGTCCTTGTCACACACCCAACCGGGACACCAAATTTCATCCGAATGTGTCCATAACCTTTTGAGATAGCGTGCTCACAGACAGACAGATAAACAGACAGACAGGGATGAAAACATAACCTCTGTCTACCTTTGGCGCAGGGGTAATAATTCCACATGTATATGTAAATGGCCACTCCATCCCACGGTCACCATGCAGGCCTACAATTTATGGGTGCGCATATCGTGCATGCACTGTAATGGGCATAGTAAGTATAATAAATAGCCCTGTGGGGGACTAATGGTTATTTCCCCCGGGCGAGGTGAAAATGAGGGATTAGGGGGAAGCGGACATGCCTGAAGTGGTACGGTGTTGAAGAATTCAGTTCCTCTCATCAGAGTTTGAAACATTTATTAATATTATAACATGATCATGGAGAAAAGAGGCATTTAAACAACACAATAGCAAGCAACACACTTCATCCTCTTTTCTAATGTTACGTGGATCTGAATCTTAGTTATACTCAACAAAATGGGGAGGGGTGAGATTGGGCGAGACATCTGATGAGACTCAAGAGATAAGATACTTCAGCAGCTTTTGAAGGAATGGGGTAGGTGGGCAGTCAGGGCCTTCTGGCAGTGGTTATTCAAAGGTCAACTTAAACACAATAACTGGACAACAACTTTGTGACCAAAAGCATGGTAAGGGTTCAAAAGGAGACATATGGCCACTATCGAAGCACACATTCCAGTGACACCAGATTCCAGCTTCACAGGATGCAACGAGACTATCGGGCACCAGCATATAATTATTTAACATATGAGGATCCCTTAATATTGAATATATATTTTAATAAGCTAAAGAGAATATTGAAAATTATATTATACTGTTTTATATATTTATAAAGATTATTTGGAAGGCCAGTCTGCTTGGGAAAGGGATTCTGATGTTTAATCGCAGGCTGGTAACCTTCCAATACAGTTAAGAAATAGAAGGCTGTTTAAAAGGCAAATGGATACATATATTGAAAACGGATACATACTCGTAAAGTAGATAAACGTAATAATCATGTTGTATTTGAATCAGACATTTCCCATTAAAGGATTTCATCAATACAGTACATTGTTATATGTGCTAAAAAAACAACCTTTACTTCCCAGGTGAATTATAAAAAAGCTTAATTGTGCTACGTTTTTTTTACCATCAAACTTGAAAGACAATTAAGCTGCTTTTCAGAAATTTGGCTCCACATGTTTTGTGATTTCCAAACCCCCCCCCCAAAATTTAGAGAAAAAAATTTGTTTTTTTGCATTTCTACATGTTTTAAGTGATTTCCAACCCCCACCCCCCCCCCCCCCAAAAAAAAAAGTTAGAGAAAATTTTTTTTTTTTTGTCCCAAGGACAAACATCACAATGAACTAAATTTACGATTAACCCAAATTCTACGTAGGCCTTGAATGAGCATCTCTGTGTCCGATACATAAGCCTCCAAGCGCAAACCACCTTCATATCAAAGTTCACCAACCAAGTTTCACATTGATGCCATCACACTCTTGCTTTGCCGATCAATATCTGCTGGAAGGTGGACAGTGATGTAAGGATGTTGCCGCTGGTCCAGACAGGATGCTTGCATACTGTGGCATTGTGCTGGGTATCAGGTCCCCGATTCCTGCCTGCATGCGGTTCATGATACCTGGATGTATACGGTACCTCCGGAGAGGATAGTGTTGTCTCACCGCAATGTCATACTCCCTGACCAGGATCATTTTTTTTCCTTCTCAGTCATTCACTGCTGATGGTAATGACTTGCACATTTAGGAAGCTCATAGCATTTCTCCAACGAGGAAAAAAAGGCGGTCACAAACATCCCCCTTCCGAAATCCAACGCCACATTACAGAGTCTCTCACCAATGCCTCCCCCCTCCCCCCAACCACAATCCCACGCTCCACCCTGGTAAATGAGTAACCATACTTGGTCAGACTTGGCGAAGGACAGAGCATATGTGGATGAGAGTAGATGGATGAGAGGGGCATCATGTGCAAGACGCCTTTGCCAGGGTCCATCACACCACATGCGGTGTAGCCAGAGGCATATGGCTGAGGTGGCCCCATAATGGTTGGAGTGTTGAAAGTGTCAAACACACACCACCCCCAGAGCATCATCACCTGCCTGAACCATGCACATTCCTGAACCGTGGCAGCAAACTCCACTGTGCTATGTCCAAGTGCTGGTGCAGGAAGAGATTCCGTTAGCAATTCCAAACAAGTGGATACAGCATGAAAGGGCAGGAAATTTTCACCTCTAACATGAAGCGAACTGATGTTAAGGGCAGCATAGCTGATTATTGCATCAAGAATAACATTTGCTCGTGGTCACATAACATTCTAATCACAATAGCTTATGGACTTTTAAATTGCAATGTTGCACAGATCATTAAATTCCTCATCTAGTCCGGCAGATATGGGAATGGATTGTGCCTTTGATGATCCAAGCATGAGCTTTGGCACACTGTTAGTGCATGCCCTAAGGAAGATATTTAGTTATAGGGCCATTGCAGAATTGTCCTGTGGCCAAAATGGCGGCCATTTTCCAAAATGGACTTGCACATTTAGGAAGTGTGCTACAAAAATTTTCCAAAATGGCCACCACCGGTTGTTATTTTACCAGTAGCTCAGGTTCTAGACTACCTCGGATATATATTCTGGTGGCTAATCGTACATTTTCAAGGATGAGGAATGCAGTGGTACTATTTACAACATGCTATAACTACTCTAACAACTACCTAACTACATATATCTAGCTTTCAGGGAAATAAATAATAGTAAAATTATAAACACATTTAATATTGGTGGAGTTATACATGTACATGTTTTGAAACTGTGACATATTCATGAGAGTACAATGCAGTCTTCACAATGTTTCCTTTATAATATTTGGTAGTTTATTTATATGAGCAAACGGTTCATGAGATTATGCTGTATCTTGCAAATCAACAGTGCATGTCCCATTGTTGTTTGACATGTTAGTGGTGAGGGCAAGTCTACGACAGTCCTTCCATTATTAACCAGGTAAGGCCTTCCATGATAATATTACAGGTTTTCAATGAAATGTGATGTTAATTTCGAGAACAGAGTCCACCACAGTGGCAAAGGGCAGTGCACTGAAGTGCTGCCTTGACACATTTGCACTGTCCTATACACCCCTTTTTGCATCCACAGCGTATGAGTTCTCGACAGGCCTGGGTCGCTTTTGGCAGTGTGGTCCAGTGAACTTCCCATCCACCTGTGTCCTTTTTCTTCCACCCCCAGTCACCTGGGGATGGGAGTTCCAGGACTGCAACCATCATCTGTCCCCAGCAGTGACCAGCTTGGTAGGCAGCAATCTTTGTGTGCTGAATCAGTGCTGCTTATGTTGGAGGGAGTCCTTCAATGTCTCTACCTTTCTGGGTGAACAGCTGATTGCGTGCCTGATTGACTGATTCCAGGCTGCTAGTGCGGTCATAGAGCAATACCACGAATCGCTCCAGAGACTCCATCCAGTTGTCTATGGTGTCTGGGGTGGCAACCAAGGCACAGAAGGCTCTAGTGACGTCATCAAAGGCTAGATGATCAAAGCTCTGACAAGATGAACTGCATCATTGTCAGCATCGTGCTCACATGCTTTCCCTAATGCAGCACCAACATCCTCATTGCACACTAGCACCACATCATGACCTTGCTTGTGAGCGTCCATGTCTGGGAAGTAACCCAGTATTCTGTTCTTGATTTTAGTGGCGTGTACACGCCCCATCACGTGTGTCCCGAGTTGTTCCAGCCTGGTACTGCACAGATTCACCAAGTCTGTTAGCTTTAACACTGGTGCAACCATATTGTCCATGCGCACTTCCTCAATATAGGCGACAAGTCCAGCGAATGCAAGTCCATGGTTAACAGTGTCCACATTAGATTTTTGTGCCTTTGTCTCCCTCGCTTTATTGTACAGAGAGGCAAGACACTGAGCATGGTACTTAGTCTCTTGGGCAATGAGATCTCCAACACTGAGTTTGGATAGGAGGTGTTTGTCCTGTAGTTTGAGGGCACACTGCCTCACACGAATGTCAAGTTCGAATGTTGATGCATTACGCAAAGCATCTCTTGCTGTAGATTTGCCACAGAAGAAGCATGTCTCTGTTGAATGAGTTTCACGTTCAATGCTCTGACGGGTGAACTTGTGGGTTTCTGGATCATCATCGTGGTGTGTTTTCCTCTTTTCAGCCCTCTGAGTTTTGTTTTGTTATACCGCAGTCTGCAGGAGTCATGCCATTTGGCTTTGTGAACCCAGAATGCTGCCTCGATGCCCTGACCCTCATCCAGTTGTGACAGTTTTAGTGTTCTTGGCAGGCAACTGATCTTGTCAAATGCTACAAGATGCTCAGCTATGGTCCTGTATCCTGCCCCATCTGTGCCACGTGCTGAATTATATGGACATGTCAGCATCTCATCTGTGTCTTCCTGACACTGAACACATTTGTTCCAGTCTGTGGTCGAGCACTGTTTACCTGATGAGCTTGGCTCATCAGGGTCCACCACCTTGTATCGTTTGGCCATTGTCCCAATGCACTATGCTACTTTAGCACAGTATGTACTAGTTATACCACCACCACTCTACCATAAGTTGAAATCTCCAGGAAAATATGTTGGCTGCCACCACAGTCACAGTCCAGGTCAACTGAAAGCATACAGATATACATGCAGATTAGGTGTTGTTACTAGGTGTACACAAAAGCTGTACTAACAACATAGATTATCATTGTGATGTTATTATGATGTTCTGTGTGAATATGTAGCAAAATATATGAATACACATAAACATAATTATGAGGTCAGCACACAACTCATGGGTTGATTCTGAAATTCCAGAAAATGTGCATAACTCTGCTAATATTTGATGGTTTTACTATTATTTAATTCCCTGAATGCTAGATATATGTAGTTTGGTAGTTGCTAGCATGTTATAAATAGTACCACTGCATTCCTCATCCTTGAAAATGTACGATTAGCCACCAGAATCAATATCCTAGCTGGTCGAGAACCTAAGAAACTGGTAAAAATAACAACCGGTGGCGGGCATTTTGGAAAATGGCCGCAATTTTGACCACAGGACAATTCTGTGATGGCCCTATAGCTAAATATCTTCCTTAGGGCATGATCTAACAGTGTGCCAAAGTCCATGTTTGTATCATCAAAGGCACAATTCCCCCAAATATTTCACTTATCTGCCGGACTAATCAGGATCAGGATCCTCAAAAGGAAATGGTGTTTGGATAAACATTGTGGTGGCTTTTCTCTTAAAGCAGTGGCCAATCAGAAAAGATAATACAGTTATAGCACACTTGAAGAGTACTATGATAGTCACAAGTAGTAACAGCCCAATAAAAATCCAATGCAATAATGTTGTTCACCAGTTCCCAAAGATTCCTTTTAGCCATGACCCAAATTCCCATCCTTTATTATAATCATGGTACTTCTCACTCTGCCTTAATTTTAGCAGCTAGATCATCAATTTGCTCTGAGTTGTCAGGAATATATGTGCAACATTCAGACCCCACAATGGCACAAGTGCCTCTCTGTGCTACTAGTAAAACATCAAGGGCAAGCTTCTCTAAAGAGGCTGACATTTTAATGAGTTTCCGAGCAGCTTTGCCAGCACCATAAAAGGGAACAGCAATCATGAAAAATCTTTGAATTTCTGAAATAGACCTTTTCTGACTATTCTGAATCATGAAAGGTGATTGGCCAGAAATACATATTTGGGGTACCACATCTCCTACATAACAGGACCCTGTCCATCCAAATGGTAGCCATGGATATGTCCTATGTCCACATGTATAATAGGTATTATTTAAGGGTGCTTGGGTTTCTATGGGTTTTCTGGTTGTATATCTATGATTACTCTTTATCTTGTTACATTTGTGTTTAAAAACATATTCATTTATACCTTGAGTAAAAATGATTTGTTTTATTTCTTGAATGACTAAAACGCTTACTTTTACTTGTGTGCATGTTATCGTTACAAGACGCAGCTGGTGTACAAAGGGAGTACATTCTCAGAGTGAGTGGGAGAGAGCAAGTCAGTGGGGGCCATTGCCCATGAACAGCCCTTCACCCCCCTGAACCGCTTGACTTGTTAGACCATTAATTTGAATATTTAATGAGTCAAGCACTAAATAGCTTATAATAAGTAAATATATATTTTTAAATTTCCTTTCTCACCTCTCTTTTTTACACAAGCACAATCTGTCGTTTGTCACATAAATTTTCCTTCGCTGGTACCCTGAATTAATCGCAAGGTCCTACGGCACGTTAACCAAGTCTCCGATATTATCGAGTCATATTCAGAAATCTCATGAGTTAAAAAATAGTAGATGTTCATGTGTTCATTCATGTCATGTTGTGCCTCGTTTAATACGCGATTGTTGGTGTTCTACATGCTGGGGAGTCACATTTTGGTTGCCATCACTCTCATCTTTACATGTGTGACAAATGACTTGGTGAGTTGGTGCAGGTGCATAAAATCACCTTCTTGGTGAACATACATACAGTGGGGAGGACAAGTATTTGATACACTGCCGATTTTGCAGGTTTTCCCACTTACCAAGCACGTAGAGGTCTGTAATTTTTGGCTCGCCTGTTCGAAGAACAGAGAGCTATAGCGATACCCACGGCGTGAGCGTCAGCGTGAAAATGTTAAATTTTTTGTATTACGGAAAAACTCCTCGACGGATTTCGACGAAACTTGGTGGGGGGTTAGGTATGGTCCAAGGATCATACCATGAGATTTTGGACTTGGCCCCCCTCCAAAAAATTTAGAGAAAATTTTTTTTTTTTTGCATTTCTACATGTTTTAAGTGATTTCCAACCCCCACCCCCCAAAAAAAAATTGCAAGAGAATTTTTTTTTTTTGCATTTCTACATGTTTTAAGTGATTTCCAACTCGCACCCCCCCAAAAAAAATTGAGAATTTTTTTTTTGCATTTCTACATGTTTTAAGTGATTTCCAACCCCCCCCAAAAAAAGTGAGAGAAAAAATTTTTTTTTTTGCATTTCTTCATGTTTTAAGTGATTTCCAACCCCGGCCCCCCGAAAAAAATTGAGAAAAAAATATTTTTTGCATTCCACATGTTTTAAGTGATTTACAACCCCCCCAAAAAAATTGAAAGAGAAAAAAAATGTTTTTTTTGCATTTCTACATGTTTTTAGTGATTTCCAACCCCCACATCCCCAAAAAATTGTTTGAGAAAAAAAATTTTTTTTTTTGCATTTCTGCATGTTTTAAGTGATTTCCAACCCCCACCCCCCAAAAAAAATTAGAGAAAAATTTTTTTTTTTTGCATTTCTACATGTTTCAGTGATTTCCAACCCCCACCCCCCCCAAAAAAAATTGAGAAAAAAATGTTTTTTTGCATTTCTACATGTTTTTAGTGATTTCCAACCCCCCCAAAAGAATTGTTCGAGAAAATTTTTTTCCATTTCTACATGTTTCAAGTGATTTCCAACCCCCCCAAAAAATTGTTAGAGAAATTTTTTTTTTTTTTGCATTTCTTCACGTTTTAAGTGATTTCCAACCCCCACCCGCCAAAAAAAAGTTAGAGAAAAAATTGAGAAAAAAATAATTTTATTTGCATTTCTACGTTTTAAGTGATTTCCAACCCCCCCCCCAAAAAAAAAATTGTGAGAAATTTTTTTTTTTGCATTTCTACATGTTTTAATTACTTTCCACCCCCCGCCCCCCAAAAATTGTTCGAAAAATTTTTTTTTTTGCATTTTTACATGTTTTAGGTGATTTCCAACCCCCCCCCAAAATTGTTCGAGAAATTTTTTTTTTGCATTTCTACATGTTTTAAGTGATTACACCCCCCCCCCCCCCCCAAAAAAAAATTGTTAGAGAAAAATTTTTTTTTTTGCATTTCATGTTTTAAGTGATTTCCAACCCCCCAAAAGAATTGTTAGAGAAAATATTTTTTCCATTTCTGCATGTTTCAAGTGATTTCCAACCCCCCCCCCAAAAAAATTGTTAGAGAAAATTTTTTTTGCATTTCTTCACGTTTTAAGTGATTTCCAACCCCACCCCCAAAAAAAAATTGGTAGAGAATTTTTTTTTTTTTGCATTTCTACATGTTTTAAGTGATTTCCAACCCCCACCCCCCCAAAAAAAAGTTAGAGAAAATTTTTTTTTGCATTTCAACATGTTTTTAGTGATTTCCAACCCCCACCCCCAAAAAAAATTGTTTGAGAAAAAAATATTTTTTTTGCATTTCTACATGTTTTAAGTGATTTCCAACCCCCACCCCCCAAAAGAATTGTTAGAGAAATGTTTTTTTTTGCATTTCTGCATGTTTTAAGTGATTTACAACCCCCACCCCCCAAAAAAAAGTTAGAGAATTTTTTTTTTTGCATTTCTACATGTTTTACGTGATTTACAACTCCCACCCCCCAAAAAAAATTGAGAATTTTTTTTTTTTTTTGCATTTGTACATGTTTTTCGTGATTTCCAACCCCCACCCCCCCAAAAAATTCGAGAATTTTTTTTTTCATTTATACATGTTTTAAGTGATTTCCAACCCCCCCCCCCCAAAAAGTGTCTGATAAAATTTTTTTTTTTTGCATTTCTACATGTTTTTAGTGATTTCCAACCCCCACATCCCCAAAAAATTGTTTGAGAAAAAAAATTTTTTTTTGCATTTATGCATGTTTTAAGTGATTTCCAACCCCCACCCCCCCAAAAAAATTAGAGAAAAAAAATTTTTTTTTTGCATTTCTACGTTTCAGTGATTTCCAACCCCCACCCCCCCAAAAAAATTGAGAGAAAAAAATGTTTTTTTGCATTTCTACATGTTTTTAGTGATTTCCAACCCCCCAAAAGAATTGTTCGAGAAAATTTTTTTCCATTTCTACATGTTTCAAGTGATTTCCAACCCCCCCAAAAAAATTGTTAGAGAAAATTTTTTTTTTTTGCATTTCTTCACGTTTTAAGTGATTTCCAACCCCCACCCGCCAAAAAAAAGTTAGAGGAAAAAATTGAGAAAAAAATAATTTTATTTGCATTTCTACGTTTTAAGTGATTTCCAACCCCCCCCCCCCAAAAAAAAAATTGAGAAAATTTTTTTTTTGCATTTATACATGTTTTAAGTGATTTCCAACCCCCACCCCCCAAAAAAAGTTAGAGAAAAAAAATTGTTTGTGAAAAAAATATTTTTTTTTTGCATTTCTTCATGTTTTAAGTGATTTCCAACCCCCCGCCCCCCAAAATTGTTCGAGAAATTTTTTTTTTGCATTTGTACATGTTTTAGGTGATTTCCAACCCCCCCCCAAAATTGTTCGAGAAATTTTTTTTTGGCATTTCTACATGTTTTCAGTGATTTCCAACCCCTACCCCCCCAAAAAAATTGAGAGAAAAAAATTTTTTTTTTGCATTTCTACATGTTTTAAGTGATTTCAACCCCCCCCCCCAAATAAAATTGTTAGAGAAAAATTTTTTTTTTTGCATTTCATGTTTTAAGTGATTTCCAACCCCCCCAAAAGAATTGTTAGAGAAAATATTTTTTTCCATTTCTGCATGTTTCAAGTGATTTCCAACCCCCCCCAAAAAAATTGTTAGAGAAAATTTTTTTTTTTGCATTTCTTCACGTTTTAAGTGATTTCCAACCCCCACCCCCAAAAAAAAATTGGAAGAGAATTTTTTTTTTTTTGCATTTCTACATGTTTTAAGTGATTTCCAACCCCCTCCCCCCCAAAAAAAAGTTAGAGAAAATTTTTTTTTGCATTTCAACATGTTTTTAGTGATTTCCAACCCCCACCCCCAATAAAAATTGTTTGAGAAAAAAATATTTTTTGCATTTCTACATGTTTTAAGTGATTTCCAACCCCACCCCCAAAAGAATTGTTAGAGAAATGTTTTTTTTGCATTTCTGCATGTTTTAAGTGATTTACAACCCCACCCCCCAAAAAAAGTTAGAGAATTTTTTTTTTTGCATTTCTACATGTTTTACGTGATTTACAACTCCCACCCCCCAAAAAAAATTGAGAATTTTTTTTTTTTTTTTGCATTTGTACATGTTTTTCGTGATTTCCAACCCCCACCCCCCAAAAAAATTCGAGAATTTTTTTTTTGCATTTATACATGTTTTAAGTGATTTCCAACCCCCCCCCCAAAAAGTGTCTGATAAAATTTTTTTTTTTTGCATTTCTACATGTTTTTAGTGATTTCCAACCCCCACCCCCCAAAAAAAATTCGAGAATTTTTTTTTTTGCATTTCTACATGTTTTTCGTGATTTCCAACCCCCACACCCCAAAAAAATTGTTTGAGAAATAACTTTTTTTTTTGCATTTCTACATGTTTTAATTGATTTCCAACCCCCACCCCCCCAAAAAAAGTAAGAGAAAAAAAATTGAGAAAAAATATTTTTTTTGCATTTCCATGTTTTAAGTGATTTCCATACCCCCCCAAAAAAATTGTTTGAGAAATTTTTTTTTTGCATTTCTACATGTTTTAGGTGATTTCCAACCCCCACCTCCCCCCAAAAAATTGTTAGAGAAAATTTTTTTTTTTTTTTTTGCATTTCTACATGTTTTCAGTGATTTCCAACCCCCACCCCCCAAAAAAATTGAGAGAAAAAAATGTTTTTTTGCATTTCTACATGTTTTTAGTGATTTCCAACCCCCCCCAAAAGAATTGTTCGAGAATTTTTTTTCCATTTCTACATGCTTCAAGTGATTTCCAACCCCCCCAAAAAATTGTTAGAGAAATTTTTTTTTTTGCATTTCTACACGTTTTAAGTGATTTCCAACCCCCACCCGCCAAAAAAAAATTGTAAGAGAATTTCTTTTTTTGCATTTCTACATGTTTTAAGTGATTTCCAACCCCCACCCCCCAAAAAGAGTTAGAGAAAAAAAATTGAGAAAAAAATAATTTTTTTGCATTTGTACATGTTTTAAGTGATTTCCAACCCCCCCAAAAGAATTGTTAGAGAAAATATTTTTTTTCCATTTCTGCATGTTTCAAGTGATTTCCAACCCCCCCAAAAAAATTGTTTGAGAAAAATTTTTTTTTGCATTTCTTCACGTTTTAAGTGATTTCTAACCCCCACCCCCCCAAAAAAAGTTAGAGAATTTTTTTTTTGCATTTCTGCATGTTTTAAGTGATTTCCAACCCCCACCCCCCAAAAAAAATTAGAGAAAAAAATTTTTTTTTTTGCATTTCTACATGTTTTTGTGATTTCCAACCCCCACACCAGTAGAGTGAATATACTGGTTCTGGCTCACTTTTCCCCATGTAAATGAATGGGGGATTTTCAGCGATTCCTATTTTTTTTCCCTAAAAATAAACCCCCTTTTTATCCCAAGGTATATTTATTTGTCTCCCCTTTTAACCTGGAGGTTGAACCTCATTGAATTGAACACCTGGGGGTTGAACAGCTCACTCATTGAACCTATAAAGATTTGTTCATTCTCAAATTCCTTCAATAGTTTAATTTTCTTTGCACAATAATCCCCATCTAAAATATTGACAAACAAAACATTTGAATCTTTATATTTTTTAAGATACCCCTTTTGTGCCATTACGAAATGATAAACTTCTCTTAATGCTCTTGTTTGACCACCTCCTGAGCCACATATCATTTTGAGATTATAGTAAATTGTTTTTTCATTGTTCAATTGATAACCATCAAAGTTTTCAGTCCATTCAAGGATATTCATTTTTTTCTTTACATCCTCTAACTTACTAGTTTTTAAATTGATTCGCTTATTTGTTTTATTTACCTTTGTTTTAGTTATTTTTTCAATAAGACTTATTTGATATTTTTCACATTCATTATGTTTTCCATTTATATACCAAGACTGAGATTTTCTCCACTCTTTAGTTTGATTAATACTTGGTTTAACCATTTATATATTGCGAAAAAACGCGGCGGTCGCCCTTAAAAAAACCCTAACCCATCTTCCCATCGTTAAAACACAATCTATTTTATACGCTCTATCATACAATATCCATATGGAACACAATCTATTCCATTATCTAAAATAAATCTCTTATCATCAAAGGCTCCTCATGCCTTTTTATTTACTTCTTCACTATATGTTATGTTTATAACTTCTTATTGCATTCATTTTCCTATATTCTTCTTTCTTATTCATCAAACAATTATAATAATTTCTAAAAGTTATTGATTTCTTTATTACATATTTCTTTATTCCCTTTAACCTCTGATCAATCCGATCACCATACTTATAAGCATATGCCTTTGCTCTCAATCCAATAAACTCACTCATTACTTTTCCACCCAACTCATCCTTAAACTTACCAATAACCTTTTCATTCTTTTTGGAAAATAACTCACTCTTCTCGCTGAAATTACTTGTATCATATACTCCAATATTTTTCTTCATATCTTCATAAACATCATCAGTTTTTATATCTAGGATAAAACTATCAGTGTCCATATACAACAATGAAACATTTTCACCATACTCTTTCTTTAAGTCATTATACAAATAATCATACATCAATATCTTTGATAAATCAAGAACTGCTGTTCCAATATAAATTGGTTTATCCATTACAATACTTTCCTTTTTCATATGAATTGCAGAAAAGTTATCTGAAAAAACCTCTTCTCTCTCAAAACTTGGTTTATTTATCAATCTCGAAGCTTCTTTCCAAGATGTTGCGAATCTAATGTTTTGCCTGTTTCTAACATTTTCCATAGTCTTTCCAAATACAGCATTATTCATTAATTTATAAAAGTCCCCTTCAAATTTTACTTTTGTATTTGCTCTCATATCTGTATTGAATTGAATATACTTTTTCACCCAAGGACTTTGTTTAAATTTTAAAACTCTATGAATTTTAGCTACTCTCAATCCTTCTCTCAAAAACTGTTTTAAGCTTCTCTGATGCAAAACATATCCCTCTTTATCATAGAATGTTGTTAATAACTTTTCTGTTGATTTGCCTTTAATATTAAAACTTTTATGATAATCACTGAACCATTCTTTCTTTGGGGTTTCTTTCTCACATGCAAAAGGAAGGTCTTTATGCTTATTATGAAGATCACTCGGGTACTTCAAATCAACTTCAAAATAATAACCTTCTTCTTCGTCATTCAATTCCTCTTGAGAAGAAATAACAATATTCATCAAAGCCTTTTCATAATCCTTTTCTTCCACCCACTCTAATTTACCATAAGGCAGAGATTGAGACATTGCCCATCCATACAAATTATTAGCATCAAAATACATCAAATAATTACTATCTTTTTCACTATCATAATTTGGAAGATATTTATTATTTGCTTTAGCATATCTTTTTTAACATACTTGTGATATTCCACCTCTCTTTGACTTCTCAATCATCAAAAGCATATCAACATCACTGATTAAATCTATATCTTGTTTTGTCATTTTCAACATTGCACTCCAAGCTAAACCAGGAGCTGTGAAATAGTGGGCAGGATCTAATCCATAACAATTTTTATTATGACAGAGTGATCTAAAAGCTTCAAACACATCAGCTAACAATAAAACATCTGTTTTTAGATATAAATCATGATATTCTCCAAGGTTCTTTATCTTAAATATTTTCCATATTTCTTGTGCGTGTTTATATTCCTTATCACTTATCTCTTCTTCATAAAGGTTGTTATAGAAACTTTCTTTTGAAGGAAGTTGTGTTTCTTTAAATCTCATAAATGAATCCATATAATCATAAGGATAAATTCCCTTACTTGTAAGAATTTTCTCTTTACTTTGAATTTCATTCCTTGTTTGAATTTCCTCTCTCGTAAGAATTCCTTCTTTAATCAGAATTTCATCTTTAATCTGAATTTCCTCTTTAGTTAGAATTTCATTCATTGTTCGAATTTTCTTTATAATTAGAATTTCATCTTCAGTTAGAATTTCTTCATTAATTTCCTCATTAATTAGAGTTTCCTCTTTACTTTGAATTCTCTCTTTAATCTGAATTTCCTCTTTAGTGAGAATTTCCTCTTTTGGAAAGAATGAATTAAGATTTGGAAAAGAGTCCGTGGAGCTTAGATTTGATGCGAGGTAGGCTAGTGGTGTTCCCATAAACTTGTAAGAATCTAGAAACCTAATACGAGTTAAAGGTTTTGTGAATATCATTTTTGTAAATGAAATATACTTTTGACTTGTGTTTGTTATGGCAGAAATATTCCCTGGTGTTTTTGAAAGTTCATTTATAAATAGATGTGTATCATAGTTGGCGCTGTTGTGAAGAAAGACTGGAATAAAAGAAGGGAATTTATAATTAAGATTACAACAGGAATGAGCGGGACCTCTATATTACCAGTAAGATGACAATGATCCCTAACTTTAGACTCCTTAATTTCCCCCTCACAAATATGACAGATATTGTTCTTTCTAAATTCTAATTTTTCTTCTTTAGTTAATTTCATCGGTTCATTTGTTTCTTTCATTAATTTAGTGAGTCTTATACAATCCTTTTCTAATCGTTTTACAAATTCTTGTGAAGCTTTTTTTCCACGATAATGTTCAAGTTTGTTATACTTTTCTCCAACAGATGATTTGATATAATAACAGAAACCACAAGGAATATGTTTTTGATATTTATTTGTATATGATTCTTTTGGATTAGGAGAAGCAGTATTTATCTTTTTAAGGATACACTCAAAATCAGCGTATATCACAAATGGGTGCATGATAGATTTATTATAATCTTCAAAAGAAATCTTTTCACCAGGTTTAGGCATTGTAATTACAGCTGATTTATGATTACTACAATATTTTGAATGTTGTTCTAATCGTTCTTTTGTATGAAATGAATTAAGACATCGCTTACAAGGATATATTTTGTTTGCTGTTCTGAATACCTGAGAAGAGATTAATCTTGATAAATTATTGATGTATGTGTAATGTGAATTCTTTCCAACACTAAAATATAAAAGATCAATGTGTGTTTCTTCATTTTTATAGTTGTTTGAAATTTTTAATATTTGAACTTTGTTTGTATCCGTTAATCCATATACATTAATAGAAAGATTATTCTTTTTCTCAAATTTAGGAATATCTGTTAGTGGCATTGGGAATTTAAAATATTTAATGTCCAAGGTATTCTCATATTTCATATATTGTTTTACTCTTTCTGAATTACATTTTGGTGGATGAAAGTGAGCAAGAACAGACCAGAGAAAACATTTATTATCATTGTTCTTAATATTAACAACTGCCTTCTTTAGTTTTATTTCTTTTGGTAATTCAATATAAGAAGAAGCTTTAAGAGGGTTTGATTTTAGAATGTGTATATCTAAAAAGATGATTTTTTAAATATTTGAATCCACTTCCTACCACTGTATTATCAACATCCTCCTCTTGTCTTGATAGTTCTTCATAAACCCCACTATTCAAAAAATCTTGAAATGATGTTATAAAATGAAGATCTGTTCTCATATAAGGAGTATGTTCTTCATCTTGTCTTTTCATATTCATTTTCACTCCCATATAAAACTTTAAAGTTTTCATTTCTTTTAATATCTTTTTAATAAATTTTTCAACATCAGGTTTCACTATTTCAATTGATTCAGCTATTGATGATGGACCGGGTTCTCCAAATTGAAAAATCCTTATTTTTATATGCCCTTTAAATGCCCCATCAGTGTTTTCAATATAATAGTCTCCCTTTACTTTAAACTCATTTTTCTTGTGTTTTTGTGATTGAAGATGTTTATTATAACTTCTCTTCAAAACATCCTTTGAACAGATATCACAATGTTTTCTTTCCAACTCAAGAGGAGATATTTTATGAAATAGATTAAATGTGTGTTTGTTAGTTCGGAGGTGTTTTCTATAATGTTTATATTTGTGATTACAAACATCGCAGTATGTTGTATTCACCATATTTATATAATAAATCTTTGCTTAAACTAAAATTTTCTTGATGAAAATTTCGTTTATTTTACAGGTGAATCTGTGCTTAAAACCATTTTATCCTCCAACTTTTTCACTTAATAAATACAATGTTTCAAGACACAAAAGACAAGTTTCAATCAATCTCTTCATTTGTTAAAGATACTGAGAAATATGTCAAAGATGTAAAATTGAACAAAGATAAATATAACAACTATTGGATAAAAACAATTATGGTAAATAATATGAGTTCTTCAATTTCCTTCAGTGGAAGGGCTTTTAGTATACCTGGTAGAACATCAATTAAAGTATCTCTAACAAAAGTTTCTCCTCTCCTTCTGGTAATATATTCAAAACTAGAAAAAGCAATGAAACAAGAAAAAGTATCAAAAAACAAAAACCTTATGGATGAAGCTTTCGAAAGAAAAGATAAGACCATCTGTAATATGCAAGGAGAAATTTGTATTTTTTTCAACAACCCTAAAGATGTAAATCCTGATGAAATAAAGGATGTTAATATATCAGGTGAAATGACATTTCGTTCAATAGTAGTGAACGATCATTTTAAAATTACCTTTAATATAAAAAATGTTGTCGTTGAATCTGATAATGAAAAAAAGTATATCGATATCGATGGTAATATTATTAAATATGAGTCAATATACAACTGAAAGTATAGATGAATTTCAGTTTAAGTAAAGTTTTACTTTATAAATATGCTAGACTTTCCTGATTCTCCATATGACAAATTTGAGAATTGTCCTGCGTGTGAAAGACTGGGATTAAACACAGAGTCAAAAGCCTATAAACAATGCATATTCTGTGATTATCTTCTAATTAATGATAATAAAAAATATAAAAAGGAAAATAATTCTTTTAGATTTACACCAAAAATGAATTACTTTACAAGATTGATTAGAGAAATGAATGTAAAGTATGAGGGTGATAACACACCTTTCCTTACAAGGGAAGAAACTGAACGTATAAGAGAAATATTCAAAGGATTGTTGTTATATATTATTCATGGATGTAATTTTCAAGGAAATATCAACACAAGATATTGTATAAATAAAATAATGGATTATCTTGAAATTAAACCTGAACTTAGGATAAAATATAGAGTTTCTAAAAAAGCTAATAATAAATTAAATAACCTGTTTTCCAAATATATAAATGAATGATTTTTTACCCATTTATGAAAATAAGATAAAATTTAACAACCATAAAAATCTCCCAAATTCATTAAGATGTCTCATAGTTGGTTCAAGTGGATGTGGAAAAACCTGCTTACTTTTAAAGATGCTCCTCACTCCCAACTTTTTAGATTATGATAATTTAATAATTTTCACAAAGTCGAGTTTTCAACCAGAGTATCAACTACTCTCACAAGGTTTTAATGCTGGTCTTCAAAAAGAAGATATAATCGGTTTATTTAAACTTTATTGTTTATTGTAAATTTACTTAAAAAACACCCCGTGATACGCATTGTATCAACAACAACTAGAACAATAAGACCTGGAGAAGTAAAAGGTGAAGATTATCACTATATTTCAGTGGAGGAACATATGCGATTGAGGAATGAAGGTCAAACATTTGAGGAGGTTTCTCTTGGTACAACAAAATATTCACATTGTAAGAGTGAGTTAAGGAAACTAAAATCTGGTGGTCTTGGGATATTAGAAACTAATCCAGAAGGAACGAGACAAATTATTAAACATCTGAGCGGAGTGAAGATTTTATCATTCGGTTTTGATGTTGATGAAGAAACAACGCAAATGTATGAAAAGCAGAGATGCAAGTATTAGTGAAGAAGAAATTACAACTCGCATTAATGTTAATAAAGAATTTGATGAAATATTTAAAGAAAAGGATTTATTTGAACACATCTACTTGAATGATGAAGAAAAGGAAAATTTCCCTGTTGATCTTTACAATTCATTAAATTATATTTTACAATAAATAAATGTATGCAAAAGAAAGAGCAAGAAGATTTAAGGAACATCAAGAGTTGGTTTCAAAAGTTGTAAAACAGCAGGAAGACATAAAGAAGAAACGCAGACAGAAACTAACGGGCGAAGAAGCATTTGAAAGAAAACAAGAGAAATTTTTTAAACCACTTTTAAAAACTTCCCAAGAAAAAATAAAAGATGTTTCCACAGTTCCTACAGTAGAATATACTCCTAAAAAACTTCAAATGTTAAAAGATTTTGATCAAATGACGGAGGAAGAATTAGAGCATTTAGGAGAATTAGAATATGATGATGAAGGTTTATTTCAACAACTGGAAGAGATTAATCAACCCCCTGATTATATTGTGAATGCTCTTCAAAACAATGAATATTCAGCGGATTCAAAAACCAAAGCAGGACTCATTCCAACAGAACAACCAGCAATATTTCATCTTGTTCAAGAAAAGGTATTGATATTTAATGATGAATTAAGGTTCTTGGGTTCTGCTCAACCCCCTGTTAAACTAACTCCGAGATTAATGTTTCTTCTCACAAAAGATGGAAGACAAGGTTCAACTGTGAGGGATGAATCAAAGTATATTGATAAACCATTGGATATGGAAAATAATGATGATAGAGTATATATTGATCTGCTGAACACTCTAAATTATAGGGTTATTCTTTCTGGTAAAAGTAGGAAGAATGAGAAGGAGAAACACATTATTCAGGCTTTAAGTATCCTTGGTTCAGGTGTTAGTTTTCTTCCAAATGACCCATCGCAATTAGTTAATAGACTGTTATTGTTGTTAGGTAGTAAGAAGGCTGGAAATAACAATTGTTTTAATGAAGCATCAGCCATTTTAGACCAGTTGATGAGCATGAAAATAATTAATAAATCTCAATATAAAGACATTTTATCTCATATTAAATAAGATGAGAAGCACAATCCTGAGTTTTAATTTCACAACAAGCGACCACACATCTTCATTCCCATACCCACTACAACTTGACCCAACAAAAGAATATGAGGCATCTTTATTGTCCATGGAAACTTATAATACCTTATTTAATATAACTGATAAAAATGACAAGTTTAGTTATAATCCCGGAAGTGGATACAAAACGATAACAGTCTCACCCGGAGCATATGAGATTTCTCAAATATCTTCCAAAATTGCTCGTCTTATGAAAGAACAGGGTGATGAACCAAAAAATATTGTTATAGACATTCAAAAACATACTTCAAAATCAACGATTAAAGTTAAAAATAACTACAATGGACATAATGGACATAAAATCACAGTGAATTCACGTGGTAACTCTCCACGTTGATTTCACAATTGATAATTCATTTAGAGAGTTATTGGGTTTCTCCTTAAAAAAGATTGAAACTAATGGGACGTTTTACAGTGATAATGTCATTCAAATATCCTCAGGAATAAATTCGGTGTTAATTCACTGTGATTTGATTGATGGTGCTCATAATGATGGAAAAAAAAAACAAATACAATATTTTCATTCAGCGCATACTCAACCCCAATTGGTTATAAATTCAATATGGAACCCAAAAATTTGGTTTATCTCCCTGTGTCAGGAAAAACCATACACAGAGTAAATTTTAGGATAACCGACCAAGATAATCGTATGATTTCTTTTAATGGAGAAGTTATATCCATCAGAATTCACCTACGTGAATTTTTCCAATAAATAAATACGATGGTTATTGTGAGGAAACACGAGTTGGGAAAATATAAAATAATTACAGGGGATGGGATGTTCCTTTCCCCATACTACAAGGGTGAAGGTGTGTATCTTGGTAGAGGATACTATAAACCTAAGAGACAAAGGGGTGTTGGACATCAATTTAGAGGAGATGGGATAATTGATACTCTCTTGGGTATTGGTTCAACTATTCTTAAACATAAAGATCTAATTGGTTCAACTGCTTCTGCTGTGGGAAATGTAGCAGGTGTTGTAAAGAGCATAAAAGATGCCCAGAAGGAATCTCATAAATTACAAGCAATAAAAGAAATTAAGAAAGGCAAAACTCAGTTGTCCCCCCAAGAACGACAGAAAATAATTCGAATACTTGGATCAGGGTTTCAAAAGTTTTAACATCTTTTTTCCTAAATAAATACAAGTATGGAAGCAATTGATAGTATCTATGATTTGGATGATACTATTATTATCTCAAACTCCACTAAAAAAGAAGATTACTTCAAGGTAAATGCAATAACTGGAACAGACTGGAATACGAATGGTACAAAAAGTTTTGAAATAAATAATCAACAAACCTATTTGAATCTCTCCGAAAGTTTCTTGTTGTGTAAATTTAAATTCACTAAAGCTGGGAATAACACAAACGCTACACTTGTAAATTATTTCTTCTGGAAAATGTTTGATAGTGTGCGTTTGTATATTGGAACACAAGAAGTTGAAGCGGTTGATTATGTCTCTGCTGTATCTGAAATGATGAAATTTACACTCTATACATTCAGTGATAGAATGGGAAAGGGGTCTGTCGAAGGTTTTATTCCTGATATGTCAACGGGAACAAACACAGACCCTGGATATACTCAAAGGAAAGGAGCGTATAATGATGATACAAAAGCAGAAAATAGTTTTACTGTGGCAGTTCCTCTTAAAGGTATATTTGGATTTTGTGATCATGATAAAGTGCTGTATGGTCTTAAAATTAGATTTCAACTACAAAGGAATGATAATGAAAATCGATTGCTTTTTGGTGTTGGTAATGCTTTTGGTGATCAGAATAAATTTGTAATTGAGGAGATGAGTTGGTATATCAGTGAATATACTCCTAATCTTAAAACAGAAGAGATGTTGAATCGAAGACTTAACTCAAAGAAACCACTCAGTGTATCATACCTCAAAAGAAGATGTCAACACGTTAAACTCAACCAAACTACTTACACGTGGAATTTGGGTGTTCTGGAAGGAAAGCCACGATATCTGTGGATCATTTTTAAAAAGCCAGATGGTGATACTGCGACTGATAAGAATAATGCATTGAGTGATAATGCTAAGGTGAAACAACTTCGCGTTTCTCTAGATGGAACATTTTATCCACGAGATAGATTGGAAATTAATTGGGAAAAAAATGATTTTGCTGAAGCATACTAGTCTTACCAAAAGGTGTGTGAAAGTAATGGAAATAAAGAACCTATTTTGGATATGACAGCATTTAAAAGTTTGTATACAATCTATGCGTTTGACCTGAGCGCTCAAAAGGAAACTATAAAGTCTAATCGAGTGGATACTTCCCCATACATTGAAAGAGGAGAGAGTGAAGAAGTTGATACATATTGTTTGCTTTTGGAAGAAACAGAATTGCAGATTAATACAGATAATGGTGTGATGATTAGTCTCACATAATTTTTTTGTTAAATAAATGAGTGGCAAAGTACCAACTGGGGTATATGTTAATCAAATCAATCTTCATGAACTATCATCTTGTGTTCAATATCAAAAGCCTTGTACGATTAACGTTAATACAATTCAGAGAAAAGGAGCAGTAAGAATTGATGTTTTGCTCACAAGAGAACAGGTTAAAATCTTGAATGACACTGGCTCACTTAAAATTAAAATGACAAAACCAATGTTGAAAAAATATTCAATAAGAGAGACGAGTGGAGGATTTCTCCCATTTCTAATTCCTTTATTTGCTGGTTTAAGTGCGGTTGGAGCATTGACGGGTGGTATTTCAACAGCGGTGAAAACTGCCAACGAAAGGAAGGCTCAACTCCAGGCTCAAAAAGAATTGGAAAGACATAACAAAGAGTTGGAGAAACAAATTAGTGGAAGTGGTGTAATTGTAGATTTTGCTGAAAAACTTGAAGGTCTGCCTGATAAAGCGAGATTGTTAGTTGGAGATATGCTTTCTTCTATAGCACAAGCAGGTGTAAAATTAACGAAAAGAGGTAATGGATTATATCTTTCTAATAAATAAATGAGCATTGATGAGTGGTTGAAAGAATTTGGAAAGAATACAACATCAAATTTACAACTTGTCAAATATTGTAAGAAATTAAAAATTCATAATGTGGTTATTTGTATGAGAGATGAATTAACAAATGTGCCGAAACATACAAAGAATATTATTATGAACTTAGAAGATAATAATGGGAACGGTTCTCATTGGGTTTGTATTTTTAAAAGTCAAGACAAATATTATTTTGATAGTTTTGGTCTTCCACCACCTGTTGAAGTCATAAAATTCTTACAGAATGGTGTTTATCAAACATTTCAAGTCCAAGAATTAAATTCCAAGTGTTGTGGTCAATTATTTCTATATGTGTTATTTCAACTCAACAAAAATAAAAAAAATTATGATATTATTTTTAATCTAATATAAATGACTTGTGTTGGTAAAGATGGTTCTATCTTTGGTGTATCTCAAGAACTGGATATTGATTTATCAAATTATTACACAAAGGCACAGGCTGAACGACATAAATATAATATAACCAAAAATATTAACATGAAAAATGCTTATAAATTAAAAAATTATCCAAGCCCGACTGACGCGAATGACTTGGTGAGATTAAGCGATTTATCACAATATATATCCTCAAATAAAACGGCCATGTATTCCAAAGATACAGAAGTGTTGATATTATCTCCAGGTCATACAGAATTCACAGTTCGAATTAAAATAAATTTTTATAAAGAAGGGCGTATCGTTTGTATGAGAATAGAACAATGGGGGTATGATATGAATGATTTAGGGTATAATTGGTCATTTAAAATTAACCTCGAAGACCTGGAACAATTAAATCAGTCTCGTAAGGAAGAATATTATCCACTTGGTATCGAGAATGAGTTTTGTGGGGCCACGATTAGTAAACAACAAATAACAGAATTTAATAAGGGTAAATATTGTTGTGGTTGACGAAATTCACAAACCACCATTCAGGTCCCTTAGGTGAGATATCTCTGTAAGTATATGTGTAGTTAGGCCCAAACCCGTTGTTTCGAGGGAATAAATGTCATTCAGTCGGGCTGCGACTCTTCAGGATAGCCGTTTTTCTTTTACTATCTTTATTTTGGACCAGCCGCCATTACTACCACCACCAACCACGTCTCAACAGCCATCACAACAACAACCACCAACCACAATGCCGCTTCACAACAACAACCGCCAACCACAACGCCGCTTCACAACAACAACCACCAACCACAACGCCGCTTCACCACAACCGCCACGACCTTTACCGTCACAACTCGCCACCATCGCATCCCCACCATTCTCGCGCCACTTGTGGGCACCTATACTGGACTCGTGTAGGGCGCGCACCGAGCAGCGTGTTCAGAAACATCACAGACTTTCCGAGAAAAACGGATCAAAAACGACTCACGCCCACTTCTGTTCCGTCCTATCGGCGAGCTGGGGCGATTTGGCCCCGCCTCCAGGGCGTTGGAGTGAGGACGCTATATGCAAATTCATGGATCAAAAAGCATTCACGCCCACTTTTCCTCGGTCCAATGGGGAGCCAGTTAGAGAGGTGAAGGGTCGGAGGCAGAGGGTCAAAGGTGAAGGAGCGAGGCCACGGGGCTTATATAAACGGCTGCGTTCGTCAGTAAAAAACAAGTTGAGAGTGGTGCGTTGGAACGAGTTGTCGGTGGAGCTGGGAAGAAGAGTCAGAGTTGGGAGGGGAGAAGTCAAGAGTGAAGAGTTGGGACGAGCCAAGAGAGGAGACGGAGAGGGCGATTAGACGGAGCTGTGGAGAGGTGGCGGCGGCGAAGGCGGACGAGGGGGTGCTCGCGTCGGTGCCGGGAGCTGCAGAGGGAGAGGCCAGCAACGCGACCGAGGTCGAGGAGGAGACGCTCGTCGCGGGACCCGAGACAGGGTGATATCCGCCATCCCCCGAGCATCAACAACCCCCTCCTGTTTCCCCCCGCGCTGAGATAGTGCGACAAGGGGGCCCCTTTCCCACCCCCTACCAGACACTGTCCGCGAGGCCCGCGGAGTTGAGGCGCCACCGCCGCTTTGCGTCTCATCATCAGACGGGTAGGCCCGACACGGTCTCGGCCCCAGGCCCGTCTGCCCGCCTCATCCTGGAG
>NC_140974.1:12566563-12574063 GCF_056783735.1 Eptatretus burgeri
CAGCGTGTACAAAATCACGGACTTTGTGCTTCAAAAACGGATCAAAAACGACACACGCCCACTTTTTGCCGTCCAATCGGTGAGCGAGGGGCGATTTGGCCCCGCCTCCAGAACGATCGATATATGCAAATTTGTGGATCAAAAAGCCTTCACGCCCACTTTTTCTCGGGCCAATGGGGAGCGAGGTGAAAGGTCAAAGGGAGGGGGTCAAAGGCGAAGTTACGGGGGGATAAAAGGACGGTGTTCGTCAGTCAAAAGGAGGGTCGCAAACGAGAACAAGGGCAGAGTCGCGAAGGAGAACGAGAGGGAGTCGCGAAGGAGAACGAGAAGGAGTCGCAAACGAGAACGAGAAGGAGTCGGAACGAACGAGAACGAGAACGAAGGAAGTCTGGAGCCCGAAGCCTGCAGTGGCTGGAGAAGCTGAAGAGAGCCGGACGAGGGGGTGCTCGCGTCGGTGCCAGGAGCTGCACGCCCGAGGGAGGCCGGCAGCGCGACCTGGCCGAGGTGGAGACGCACACCAGGGATAATAAAGATCCTCTATACCCCGAGCATCAGCAACCCCCTCCTGTTTCCCCCCGCGCTGAGATAGTGCGACCAAGGGGGCCCCGTTCCCACCCCCTGCCAGGCACTGTCCACGAGGCCCGCGGGTTGCGGGGCCATCGCCGCTCCGCGTCTCATCACCAGACGGGTAGGCCCGACCCGGTCTCGGCCTCAGGCCTGCCTCATTCTTGAGGGTATTCTTTCCTTGGTTTTGGGTATGTGTTGTCGGCGCCGTCTGTGAAGTAGAATTGTATAAGTGTTGCCGTGTGCTCGGTAGTCGGTATTCGCTCTGCACTGTGTTTTCACTTTTATGTTTGCTTTTTGTGTAAATGGAATTGTGTTTTCTTTTTTTTGTGTGCATTTGGTGGAATTGTATTTGTGTGCTTTCCGTTCGTCGCGAATAAATGTGCTTTATTGTTGAACTGTTCTCCCGCTTCGCTTCGTCTTTTCCCCCATTGAACCCTCATCTTGCTTCACGTAAAGGGTTGGTAGTGGGCTGAGTACGCCCGATAATTAATCGAACCGTCGAGGTCGACGATAACACCGCTCGGTTATTCTGATAGTACGGAACGGGTCGCTTAAGTGGCCCGTGTCCGAAGTCGACCTGCGGCGAGGTGCGATCGCCCGGTCTACCCTCCGCGTGGGTACTTAGGTAGTTCGAATTTGGCGAGCAACCCTATCCCACGCGGGGGCTGATTGGCTCGATCGCGGTGAGACCGAAAGGTCCACCCGTGACTGGTTCCCGGCGTTAGTCCGAGAGGGTCACGACTGGATTGTCCGTCCGGTGGGCTACGTGCCGCGATTCGAGTTACGTGGCCGTCGCACGCCGGCGGGCGCGAATCCGCAACACTGGTGTCAGGAGTGGGATACAAATTCATCGCCCTCCTCGCGGCACTGGTATCGGAGAACAGGAAAACGGGCTCTCCTGTCTCCAATTAAATTCACGGGAATCGGTCCAGGGGTGAGAGAAGCGACCCCCGATTCCCTCCAAATTACGAGCGAGTTAAATTAACCCTTCACGAGAAGCAAGATGGCGTCTCAAGGCGAGCGGGAGCCGGGGGTATTAGAAATGTATATGTGTAATAATGTAGAGTCCATGGCCCAGGATGGAATCCCCGAGCAGGAAATGTTGATTGTGCAGGAACACGGACTCGCCCAACTGAACCCAGGGCCCGAGGTGGGTGCGGCAGCGGCCGCGGTGTATGACACCTCCCCCCCCCTCTCCACCAAGACCCTTCCCCAACCCCTGCCGAAATGGCTCACTCAAGCGCACCCGACATGGCCCAGCTATTCACCATGCTGGCACAAATGAATGCGGAAATGAAAGGCATGAACGAAAAGATGGATGCGAATATGAATGAAGTGAAAACGACGATGGATGCGAATACACAGCAAATAAAAAAAGAAATGAAAGAACTACGGGGTGAGACGCAGAACATGGGCCGATGCCTGCAGGCGGGCATGAAGGCCGTGAGCAGGGAACTTAAAATGGCGACTCCACGTGTCGGAACAAACGAGCTGGAAGGGGGTGCAACGGCTGACAGGCCCGCGGTGGAGGCGGGTAAGAAAATAATTCGGGAGACAAGAGACGAGGTGAAAGTAATTGGGAGGGAGAGAAAAGAACAATTAATACGGAAAGCAAGGATGAGGTACGCGGAGATCGTGAAAGAGCAAGGAGTGAAAAACAGGTAAGGACGGGAGCGACTTAAAGAGAAAGCAAGGTTGACCTACATAAAGATAAGGGAAAGACGCCAGAAAGAAGCAGAGACCAATAAACACGATGAAGACGGGGTAAGTGACGCGCACACACACACGGAGGTAGTGGAGGACAATGGGGGTGAGCTCGCGGAGCGTGTGGGGACCCGGTGCGAGCAGCTGGATGACCTCCTCCAGGAACAAGGGGAGGGAGTATGCCCCCTTGAGGCGAGTCACGACCAGGTGAGTTCGGTCGTGCTTTGCGAGGTTGAGGGGACGGGTGCTGTGAACGAGTGCACGGAGAGCTTGGGGGGTATAGAGGCCCCGGAGACCCTTGTGGGGACACGAATCCCCAGTGTAGTTGTCCCTGTGTGTGTGGTGCAAGGCGTGAGTGCGTCCCCGTGTGTGGAAGCGACCCCGTGTGTGAGTGGTGTGGTGGCGATGGTGCCGGAGTACGTGCTTCCCAGCACGCCGTGTGTGGATGAGGCACGGAGTGTGAGTGAGGCACCGCGGGTGTGTGCCCCCGCGTGTATGAGTGAGGCACGGTGTGTGGATGAGGCACAGCGGTTGAGTGCCCTCGCGTGTGTGGGTGAGGCACCGCGGGTGAGTGCCCCCGCGCGAGTGAATGGAGCACCACGTGTGAGTAGTATGGTTTGTGTGAGTAGTGAGGCACGCGTGAGTGAACGGCCGTATGCAAGGGAGACCGTGTGTGTGAGGGAGCGGTATGTGAGGGAGATGTCGGTTGGCATGCGGGAGCACGCAGCCGCGTCTCCCCGTGTGAATGTGATGGAGTGGACTGTGTGCGTCGAAACACGCAGGTATGCGTGTGTGGAATGGAGACGGAGACGGCGACAGAGGAGAGAAAGCCGAGTAGCGGCTGTGGTTGTTTCGAGGACCGTGCCAGGTTCACCCAGCAGTGAGCACGCGGTTCGTGCTGTGCAACGCACGAGACCACCACGTGCTCGCTTGCGAGAGTGAAGTCCCGGTCCGGAAACGCACGCGGTGGATTTGCCGATCCCGCGGACGGACAAAGTTTAGGCAGGTAAATGGATTTGGACCGGACGGGTTCTCCACGCGATCATGTGTGTTAAGCTCCAACGGGCAAAGCACATGTGTTCGCGTGGGGAACCCCTCGAGACGTGGGGCTTGTTTTTTTTTATGCGCACGGTGACGTCATGGCTGCACGTGGGGTTGGAATCCGGCAGGAGGGGTATCTCTGCCGGATGGTCCCGTCCAAGGAGGGACGAGGAACACGTGCAGCTGCATGACGTCACGGGCAGGTGCAAAGTGCGCGAGCTCTGAGTTGCCGCGCAGGTGCTGCGCATGAAAAAAAAAAAAAAAGCAAGCCTCACTTTCGGGTGTACAGGATTCCTGGGCAAGGGGTGAAAGACCCCCTTACCCTGGGCACAGGATGGAAACTAGTTAGGGGGAAGGGTTAGCTTAGTTAGACCGACTTCATGGGGCAGGGGTAAGTCCTCATGGAGTCCGTGGAATGGATTAGGTAGAGGGATTGTAGCCAGATTTAGGTGGGGAAATAAAATGATTTTTTTTATTTATTTGGAGACAGTGACAGACTTGTGGATGTGTAGAGGGGACGTAGTTTAGCTACGTAGTGTTAAAAGGAACGTGCTGCAGTTTAAGGGACGACGTGGGAGCACGAGTTAGTTAGGGGAGGTAGTTAGAAGGATGGCAGAGTTCAGTGGTGTGTGTGTTGAAGAGTTGGTGAGTTGTGAGGTGAGTACTTGTTGAGTGAGTGAGGCCAGCGGGTCTGTGTGAGTGGAGTGAATGGGGAATGCATGGTGCGATGAGTGATTGGGGGGAGGAGTGACTCCCGCCCAAGGGACCCCGGGGTCAGAGTAAAGTGAGTTAGCTGGGTTAGTCAAATTGAAAAATGGAGGTCGTTTTGTTGTTGGTGGGAAAGTAGGCTCGAAACCCATTTGGAGGGGTGCAGGAGCCCTGTTGACGGGCTTGGGAGCGTGGCTGCGAAAGGTGAGTATCGCTGAGAGGGTACCCCGGGCACCAGGCTAGTCGGCCGCGGTAGGCCATGGGCCCATGGGGGGCCGGGATAGAGTAGTGGGCACGGGTGCGCCTGCTTGGTGCGGGGCCCGGGGCGCCATTAGCCGCGTGGGCAGTGTTGTGGGCACGGGTGACCCTCGGAAAGGGGCCCGGGAGGCCGGCCTGCCACGTGTGCGTTTCAGGGGAGGTGCCATGGGGGGCACTCCCCGGTGTTAGGGAGCTGGTAGGCTCGGAGGCAGTGTAGTGCCCGGGGGTGCCATAGCGGGAGATTCGGCAGAGGGTCGTGCCTGCCAAAGGGAGCCACGTGTCCCAGCCAGGAGACCGTGTGAGGGCACGGAGAGAAAATTGGGGGGCGAGGCCCGAAATTGTAAGGACACCAACACAGGCGACGGGAATCTGGGTTGTTAGAACCAATAGTTTAAGCGAGAGGGGCTTGTTGAAAGCCCCGGGGTAGTTTAACAGTTAAATGGTTAGGATAGATTAGGAGATGTACCCCTCCGCACCATCCATCCCCTCGCTGTCGTTGTGGGCCGCTGGACCCACTTGGTGTTAAGATCGCCGAACTCTGGGGAGGCCATTCTGAGGCTTCGTTGGGCCTCGACACAGGACGTTAGCTCTCCCTTGTTCCCCTCCGGGAAGGGAACGTAGGGGGTGGGAGTAGGCTAGGTGACAGGATAGGTTAGCCGAACAAGGACGATAAAGGGGGTTAGGGGACGATTTATAGTGGGGGAGTAAAAATAAAAACAACAAAAAAATAAGTTGGGGCTAAATTGGGGTTTGACAAATTAAGGGAGTGGGTATGTACAGTGACAGGCAAAGGCGATAGGTTGGGAGGGAGACAGGTAGGTAGGTCCGAGCCCGCCTTCCAAGTGGCCAGCACCACCGCACTCCCTCCACCAACCTCCACTGAACGGCAAAGGCTGGCCAACTTCATCGGCTGGCCGTGTTTTGCTTCAAGGCGGAGGCCGGCCAAGTTCATCGGCAGCTGTGTGCTGCAAGGCCTGTGCCGGCCAGTTCATCTGCTGGCTGTTTTTCTTCGAGGCCTGTGCCGGCCAGTTCATCTGCCGGCTGTGTTTGCCTGCAACGGTCTTCTTCTGCGGGCTGTGTTTGCCTGCTCACCTTTGCCATGCCATGCCCACTGCCCCTGTTCACCAGCCCCCGTTCAATTTTTGCTTTGCCCCCCCCCCCTGTTCGTTTCCATGTGCGCCAGGATCTGAAAGCAACAGTTTGCAAGCTGCGAGAACTGCCCTGTTGGCAGCTACAACACGGGCCTGCAGTGGCAGCCCGTGCACCGTGTTTTGCGTCCATCCATTCATCCATTCATTCGTTGTGCTCATTGCGTGTGCCACTTGAGCTGGCACGGAGACTGCGTTTGTGCAGCCCATGCACCGTTGTGGTTCACTGCATTCAGTTCAAACCGTTCATGCATTCATTCGTTGTGCTCATTGCGTGTGCCACTTGAGCTGGCACGGAGACTGCGTTGTGCGGCCCATGCACCGTTGTGGTTCACTGCGTTCAGTTCAAAAGGGAAGGCCTTGGACTGTGTGTGAGCAGCCAGCCACGTTCCCTGTCACCTGCATCGTTTGAGCCAGAGACTGCATGTGGGCAGCCTGGCTCCCTGCTAACTGCTTTCTTTTTGCAGAGTTCAATGATCCTGGGCCATGGTTTAGTGTAAAATTTGTAAGTTAAGGTTAAGATGTACTGTAAATATGAGTGCGCCCCCGGCATGTATGTCTTAGCGCCGGCAATTTTATTTAAGTCGTCCGTGTGAGTGAGTTTGTTTAGATAGTTACGCAGCCCTCAGGTTATTTATTTTGGGGACACGAATACCATGAATGTCGCACTCAGGGATCCGTAGGTAAAATGTACTAGGGGAAAACTACACATGATGGCACACGAAAATTTGACGACTCGGGACGAGTCTGTAAAAAGGGAAGGGGGTAGTGTTGTGGTCACCAAATTCGCAAACCACCATTCAGGTCCCTTAGGTGAGGTATCTCGGTAAGTACATGTGTAGTTAGGCCCAAACCCGTTGTCTAGTGGGAATACATGTCATTTATGCGAGCTGCGACTCTTCAGGATAGCCGTTTTTCTTTTACTATCTTTATTTTGGACCAACCGCCATGATCACAACCACAACATCAACCACCGACCACAACCACCGCTTCACCACAACCGCCACGACCTTCACGCACACCTCACAACCGTAGCATCGCCACCGTTCTTGCCCCGCTGTGGGTACCGGTGTTGGACTCATGCAGAACGCGCGTCGAACAGCGTGTACAAAATCACGGATTTTGTGCTTCAAAAACGGATCAAAAACGACACACGCCCACTTTTTGCCGTCCAATCGGTGAGCGAGGGGCGATTTGGCCCCGCCTCCAGAACGATCGATATATGCAAATTTGTGGATCAAAAAGCCTTCACGCCCACTTTTTCTCGGGCCAATGGGGAGCGAGGTGAAAGGTCAAAGGGAGGGGGTCAAAGGCGAAGTTACGGGGGGATAAAAGGACGGTGTTCGTCAGTCAGAGGAGGGTCGCAAACGAGAACAAGGGGAGAGTCGCGAAGGAGAACGAGAGGGAGTCGCGAAGGAGAACGAGAAGGAGTCGCAAACGAGAACGAGAAGGAGTCGGAACGAACGAGAACGAGAACGAAGGAAGTCTGGAGCCCGAAGCCTGCAGTGGCTGGAGAAGCTGAAGAGAGCCGGACGAGGGGGTGCTCGCGTCGGTGCCAGGAGCTGCACGCCCGAGGGAGGCCGGCAGCGCGACCTGGCCGAGGTGGAGACGCACACCAGGGATAATAAAGATCCTCTATACCCCGAGCATCAGCAACCCCCTCCTGTTTCCCCCCGCGCTGAGATAGTGCGACCAAGGGGGCCCCGTTCCCACCCCCTGCCAGGCACTGTCCACGAGGCCCGCGGGTTGCGGGGCCATCGCCGCTCCGCGTCTCATCACCAGACGGGTAGGCCCGACCTGGTCTCGGCCTCAGGCCTGCCTCATTCTTGAGGGTATTCTTTCCTTGGTTTTGGGTATGTGTTGTCGGCGCCGTCTGTGAAGTAGAATTGTATAAGTGTTGCCGTGTGCTCGGTAGTCGGTATTAGCTCTGCACTGTGTTTTCACTTTTATGTTTGCTTTTTGTGTAAATGGAATTGTGTTTTCTTTTTTTTGTGTGCATTTGGTGGAATTGTATTTGTGTGCTTTCCGTTCGTCGCGAATAAATGTGCTTTATTGTTGAACTGTTCTCCCGCTT
>NC_140974.1:12581563-12584063 GCF_056783735.1 Eptatretus burgeri
ATCGAGTGGGACTCACACATCTTCACAACACTCACACCATGGTCATCATCACATTTCTAGGTCATGGTCCCCATTTTAATGATGCAGGCTGAATCCCGTCATGGCCGTGGGGTGGGTTCCCACAAGATGATGGGGGCATCTCAGGTGCAACCATGCCCACAGGTAAGCTTTAGTCCAACCCGGACGTTTCTCCGCCCCCGCTCCCTTTGATTCCCACCCCCCTGGTAGCCATCAGCTCTCACCCCGTACAACACACTGGAAGGGGTCTCACTGGCTCCTCTGGCCTTCCTGGGTCGCCAAGGTCCTACCCGCCTTGGTCGCCCAACCAGACCCTCTCCCAGTTGCCTCCAGACACTGTCACCATTAGCCACCAGGGGTGAATCTCCTTGAAGGGGGTCGCAATTCCCGCTCACCGTGAGCTTCAGCAATCCCCGTGGACAAGCACATCATCCCCACCCACAAAACCCACATGACTCCCCCACCCCATCGGCCTTACATGTGACACCTGCATTTCTAACACTTCACCGACCATGACCTTCCCCGTTACCACACCATGTCCAATAAAAAAATCAATGTGTGCACTATACATTTCACTTCTTCACTTAAAACAACTCACACAGCACTTTTCCTCACCCGATCCACGCACCAGCCATTGGACAGCCACTCGTTCCCGCTTTGTAACCAATTACCCACTGTCCCTATTATCACTCTAAAACCCAGCAGAACTTACAAACCCATGCCAATTTTCCCACAATTCACTTTTTTCCACCAAAGGAGGCACTTCGCCACAATCTCACCAGCCGAGCATGGCCCTATATGCTCAGCCCGATCTAGTCTCCCCGACCCCCGACAGTGATCTCCGGACCCGACCTATGAAAGGGCATCTCGGATAGACCTGGCGGTTCAGCAGGAGGATTCATCCTCTCCGAGTCTAAAAGTCTATTGGAGGGTCCCTCCATCGCCGGGTACCGGCAATATCGTTGCATGTGTCCTCTTCGCCCGCAACGGAAACAACTCCCCATAAAAGGCCCCCGTGGGTATCTGTGTAATGTCTCTTCCGGTTCCGGACCCCCTCGGCCATAATCGAATTGCTCGATTGGCTGAGCTGGACCCCGCCGCTTTGGCGCACCAACTACCGAATTACCCCTTATCAAACTTGACAGTTTCTGGCAAATTTCCTGGAACATTTGGGTAATGCCAATTTCTCCCAGCCCCTCTCCTTGGTCCTGAATCTCCGCCTGTCGGACCGTCACCGATGGCCTCTCTGGCATCCAACCCGGCCGCCTCCACGAGGCCAGCCTGGCTGCGCACTCAGCCGCTCGGTGAACGGTGGGTGGATCCTGTAACTCCACTAGCGCTCGGACCTCAGGGTCCGGAAGAGCAGCTAAAAATTTCTCGAGTGCCAGTCTGTCCCACGCCTCCAATGTTAGGTCCCGATACGCGATCCTAACTGATTGGTAAATGTCCTGTGTCAGCTCCTGCACTGTCTCACCCGGCTTTAATCTGCGGTGCTGGAGCTGGGCCCGCACCAGATCACAGTTCGCTGCGAACCCAAACCGACGGCTGAACGCCTCGCAAATGTGGAAGCTGGTCAACATCCCCTCCGCGATCACGTTTAACACATCTGCGGCTGGTCCCCGCAACGTTGCCACCAAATTCCCTGTACGTTCCCGCTCATTCCACCCGTTTAGTCGGGAAATACACTCAAATTGCGTCAGAAAAGCTTCAAGGCTCCCTGACCCGTCAAAATTTACCAGGGGGATCACTTTTACGGTGGCCCGCTTCTCAGTTTCTCCCTTGTCCGAATCCAGCCCAGGGATCAAACACCCTTGTGGCTGCGTATCCAATTTTGGAGCCCACTGTGGCCAAAGATGTTTTGTGGTGAGGGTCTCATGGGTCAATTTTGCCTCCTGTTCCAAACGTTGAATGGACCGATTCACCTCTTCCCGCAGGATCTTCTGGGCCCGCACAACCTCCTCCAAGGCTCCGTCGCGAGTTTGTAGCTGCTCCTCAACCAACCCGGACACTCTACTTCCAAAAGACGGCTCTACCAGGCCTTTATCCAAGACTTCATCTTGGCTCATAATTTTATCTTGTTCGTCCAAACGAGCCTCCAATTCTTTTACCTCCTCCGCCAAATTCATTCCTTGCTTCCTCAGCTCTCCCCACTCTTCTACTTGCAGCTGCATACGAGCATCCACACAGGCACGATGACGTTCCAGGCTTTCATCCACTTTATCAACCCGAATGTTCGTTGCATCAATTTTATCTACCAATTTTTTCCGTATATTTTCCCCCTCCAATGTAAGTTCTACCTTTGTTTCCTCCAATCTATCCTCGAATTTACTTTGTATTTCTCCCAATTTAACATCCACACACTCCTGCATCTCAGTTTTCATTTTCTCCATCTTTTACCCCAATTCATCCCTCATTAAATCAATCCGTGCACCCAACTGTTTCCCCATTACCCCCAATTGATCTGTCATTTCTGCCCCCTGTG